>NC_061119.1:121922337-121941474 GCF_002878395.1 Capsicum annuum | reverse complement strand
TATATATATATATATATATATATATATATATATATATAATTTTCAAGATATGGGTTGAAAATTAAGTCTTGGAAGTATATTTAGTATAATTTGGATGTTTTAGCTGATTAAGAAACCATAAAATAGGCATAATTTGCTTAGTTTCTCATTCGTTAGGTAGAATTTCCATCTTAGGACTAAATGTGGCTTATTTAATATCTAGTAGTGAAATTATATACCTTATACTAGTTTGGGGTAAAATTTTCCTTAGAATCAATTTCATGATTAGGAGTGGGCCCCTAGGCCTACCTTAGCCAAGATTGCTACTAGCTCCTTGTAGACTTAATATTTATAGTTATTTATTTATTTATAGTATTTGGAGTATTATTCCAGGTTTTCCCTCTAACCTTGACTTAGCTTATTGATTGTCATTTTATTATATTTATATTATGATTTAGCTCAGTCAGTTGATGATGCTTACTTAGTACCCATGACTTTGGTGCTTATGCTACACTTTTGTACCTTTTTGGTGTATATTTGAGTACTAGTGGTTGTTGTTGATGTTGAGATTTATGTTGGTCAGAGTTTGGATATAGGGTGAGCCCTCAAAGCCAGAATTGACATTTTTTCCTTTTGTTTTTCTTAGTCTTTGTATTTTTGAGACTAATATATATTTGACTATGTTGTACTCATATTATTTTGGTTTAGTGGATCATGTACTGACATTACTAGGTTATGGGATTATTATTTCTCTTATTTGTCATTATTATTAATAATCCATGTATTGTAGCTTGTAAGCCTTTTTCATGCATATTTTTGACATTTATGCCATTTTTCTCCAATTTATCCCATTTCTTATTACTCTCGGATATGTTTTCGCTTAGCTACTGGTGGTATAAAGAGCATTCCATCATGAGTCAAAAATTAAGTCATGATAAATTAGTATCGGAGCACTAGGTTTACCAGTATTATTGGTATAATAGTTAATGTCTAGTAGAGTGTTGCAGATCAAAATGATGATGTCCATTTCTTATCCTTGGAAGGCTATAGGATAGTTTTATTAGTATATATTCCCTTTCTTCACTCATTTAGTACTTAAAATCTGAGTTGGTTTCTAAGATTCTATTGGTTTCACTATTTCAAAAATAGCTAGGACACGTGCTATCGCTACATGAGATGAGGACCCCAATTCCGCGACTAGAGATCCTACCAGAGTTAGTAGATGACCTTGAGGTTGAGTAAATATGAGATATGTATCCCTATTCAAAGACCAGGATAGGGAGTTTTCACTAGACCCTATTTTTGCTCCCACACCGAGATTTCTCTACCCAGCCAGTGGTGGGATAAGGACCATCCTAGGATCTATTAAGTTATTTTCATCATCATTACTTAAGGATGCATTGGTTCAGCTATTGGGTTTAGTTGATGGTGTATTTTCTGATGATGCACTATCTTCGAACTAGGGTTATACTAAGGCAAAAATGTAACCTATAGTTATGACTCCTAGATTTGTGGTCCCTTCTGTACTGGTGGTTTCTTAGTTGGTATTTTCATAGCCTTCTATATTTATTGAGGAGCAGATAATTTTAGGTAGACTTTTAAAATTAACTCTCCCTAGGTTTTTTTGTGCACTGGACAAGGATGTTTATGAGTTCTTGGTTGCTTCGGAGAATAAGCTCTATAATTTGGGCTTTGTTGAGACTCATGGTGTGGATTACACTACTTTTTATTTGGATCTGGAGGCTCGACATTGGTAGAGAGGTTATCTTGATTCTAGGCTAACTAGATCTTCCCCTTTGACATAGACTCAGTTCTTTGAGGTTTTGTTAGAGAAGTATATACCTCGTAGCCTTAGAGATTATTTGAGGGACCGGTTTTCAAGATTGGAAAAGGTCTCTATAATTGTTGTAGAGTATGAGGCTCAGTTTCATGAGTTGTCCATGCATGCTATAACTATCTTATCAATAAAGTATAAGCATTTTTGGTGTTCTATGCGAGGATTGAGACTTTCTCTCTACATGGCTACACAGAATTTGGTTATTGCTGGTATATCTTTGACTGAGGTTTATGATCATACCATTGATTGAAGTTAATAATCATACTCAAATTATGGAGGAGATATATCACAAGGCCTAAGAGGGAGGCGATAAGAGGCTACAATACTAGGGTAGTTTCAGTGGGTGCCGTAATGGATCATAGTTCAGAGGTAGTGGTTCTCAGTATAGGTACCCTCTGCTTTATTTTTATCAGCATCAAGGCCAGCCTAGTAGGCTAGTTTGTACCGCACTTTAGATCGTCGGTAGAGGCTAGTCTAGCCATAATGATCATCCTAACAAAGTAGCGGCCACCCTCTGAGAGGTTTATCTATTGGGTATTCCAGTTGGGGTGGTTATTTTTTGCCAGCCAAATTTTCTAATTTCATTTTAGTACATGGGGTATGCTATGGTTGTGGGGCCTTTGGCTATATCTTAAGAGAGTGTACCAATTGTGGGGTAGTTGTTCCAGTATCTTAGGAAGTTCTACCAATTAGGGTTATGCCACCCCCATTTAGAGGTGGTATGCATGGTAATCAGGGTGGTCCCCCAGTTCTTATGGAGGTCCTTAGAAAGGTAGGATAGAAGATCAGTTAGGAGTACAAATAGTTAGCGGGCGTGGTTAATTTTATGTCATACCTGCAATACCTATGGAGAAGTCTTTGGATGCTATCATCATAGGTACAATTTTAGTGTGTCATCAGTTAGCTTTTGATTTATTTGATCTAGGATCCATTTATTCTTATGTATTTTCTTGTTATGCCTAATAGTTAGAGTTATAATGGGATTCCTTATCTGTTTCATTATGTGTATCTACTCTTATGGGTGATTGTATAGTAAAGGATCGGGCATATAAATCATGTGTTGCGACTATTTAAGAGTTTAATATCCAGATTGATCTAATTATATTGGAAATGGAAAATTTTGATGTGATTCTAGGCATGGGCTAGTTATCCCCCTACCGTGCGGTCTTGGATTATTTTTCTAAGATTTGTTACCTTAGTCATACCTAGAATACCCCTAATTGTATGGCAGAGATCTATTAGTCGTGAGCCAATGGGGATTATTTCTTATGTTCAGGCTAAGATACTTATATTAAGGGGTTATGAGTCTTATCTCACTTACATTCGTGATATTAGTATGGAGAGACCCTCACTTTACTCTATCCTATAGTCTGCGAGTTTTCTGATGTTTTTTCTACTGATATACTTGGTCTTCCTCCTAAGCATGATATTAAGTTTGCTATTAATCTTGAGTCAGGCACCTGACCTATTTCTATGGCACCTTACTGTATGGCTCCTATCGAGCTTAAGGAGCTAAACTCTCATCTTCAGGATCTTCTAGGTAAGGGTTTAATTAGACCAAGGGCGTTGCCTTGGGGTTCTCATGTCTTGATTGTGAAGAAGATGGATGACTCATCTCGTATGTGTATTTTCTACAGACAACTTAATAAGGTAATGGTGAAGAATAGGTATCCTATGCCTCATATTGATGATTTATTTGACTAGCTTTAGGGTGCAGTGGTGTTCTCTAAGATTGACTTATGGTTCAGTTACTATCAGTTGAGGATTCAAGCTAAGGACATCCCAAAGATAGCCTTTAAGACTCACTATGGCCTTTATGAGTTCTCGGTGATGTTTTTTGGGTTGACCAATGCCCTAGCTACGTTCATGGATTTGATGAACTACATATTCAAGTTGTATTAGGATTTTTTTGTGTTTATGTTAATTGATGACATCCTTGTGTATTCTAGGAGTAGAGAGAAGTATATGCAGTATCTGAGGATTGTGCTCCAAACTTTGAAAGTTCATAAGATTTTTGCCAAATTCACAAAGTGTGAGTTTTGGCTTAAGACTGTGACATTCCTAGGACATGTGTTATCTAAGGATGGAATTATGGTGGAACTAGAAAAGATTGAGGCTAGTGTGATTGAGCCAAGACAAATCATTTGAGGTTTTTAGATTCATTGGTTTGGATGGTTACTATAGGTGGTTCATTAATGGTTTTGCTACTATTGCAGCACCGATGACTAGATTGACCCAGAAAAAGGTTCTTTTTTAGTATTCTGGAGAGTGTGAGTCGAGTTTTTGAAAGCTTAAAGGATTTCTCATTTCTACTTCTATATATTGGCTCTTTCGATTGAGGGTGAAGGATTCACCATATATTATGATTCTTTTAGTGTTGATTTGGGTTGTAAGTTGATGTATCAGGGTCAATTTTATATTTATACATCACAAAAGATAAAGGTGCATGAGCATAACTACCTCATTCATGATTTAGAGTTGGAAGTGATAGTTTTCTCACTTAAGATCTAGAGATATTATCTTTATGGTATTCATTGTGAGATTTATATGAATCATTATATTATTCAGCATCTTATGACTCAGAGAGATCTTAATTCTAGGCAATATGGGTGGATAGAACTATTTAAGGATTTTGACATCTCTATTCTATATCATCCAGGCAAGGCAAATGTGGTAGCAGATGCCTTAAGAAAGAAGGTGGTGAGTATAGGTAGTTTAGCTTCTATCTCAGTTTCTCAGATGTCATTGGCATGGGACATTAAGTCCTTAGCCAAGTTGATGGTGCGACTTGATATTACTGACCCTAAAATGATTCTTACTTATGTTGAGGCAAGGGCTACCTTACTTGAGCAGATTTAGAGTTGCCAGCTTAAGGAAATGACGCTATATTTTATCCTTGATTAGGTTTAGAGTGGTGAATCCAGCATGGTTACTATAGATTTTAAAGGTATTTTAAGACATGATGGTTGTATTTGCATTTTGAGGGTCGGTGACTTGATTCAGTCAATTCGTACAACAAAGATGTATAGCGATTTGAGGCAACATTATTAGTAGAGTGGCATGAAGATAAATGTGGTGGACTTTGTAGCTCATTTCCTATGTTGTCAGCTGGTGAAGGTAGAGCATCAGAGACCTAGTGGCTTAATTTAGAAATTGCCCATTCCTGAGTGGAAGTGGGAGAAGATCATCATGGACTTTGTTAGTGGTTTGACTTGAACCTCCTATGGTTTAGATTATATTTGGGTCATTGTTGATCGGTTGACCAAGTCAAAATATTTCATTCCTATCCAGATGTCCTTTAGAGGCTAAAGGTTAACCCGCTTCTATGTTCATAAGATAGTTCACCTATATAGAGTGTCTATATCTGTTATTTTAGACTGGGGCTCGGTATTTACTTTTAGTTTCTAGAGAACTTTTTAAGAGGAGTTGGATACTTAGGTGAATCTTAGCACAACCTTCAACCCTTAGATCGATGAGAGTCAAAGTGGACTACTCAAATTCTTGAGGATCTACTCTAATCCTATTTTATAAATTTTGGAGGTTAGTGGAAGCAGCACTTAGATTTGGTGGAGTTCATGAATAAAAATAGATATTATTCGAGTATCGAGACAACGTCATTCGAGGCATTATATGGTAAATATTGTCAATCTTTGATTGGAAGGTTTAAGGTCTGTAAGATTAGCCCCATGGTACTGACTTGCTTCAAGAGTCATTAGATAAAGTTGGGGTGATTCAGGATAGGCTGAGGGTAGTTTAGAGTAGGAAGAAGGCTTATGTTGATCGAATACTTCATGCCTTGAGATTTGGAGTTGGTGATCGAGTATTCCTCTGAGTATTACCCAAGAAGGTATGATGAGGTTCAAGAGGAAAGGTAAGTTATGCCCAGATATATTAGACCTTTTGAGATCCTTCGTACAGTTGGTGAAGTGGTATATGAGTTATCCTTACCCCTAGATTTTGTTGTTTTTCATCCGATTTTCTATGTTTCTATATAGCAGCAATACATTCTCAATAAGTCTTATATTCTTCGTTGGACTTGATTCAGTTGGATAAGAGATGACCTTAGTGGAGGAGCCTATGTTCATACCAACTAGGGATATAAGGAGATTATGCTCTAGAGAAATAGTGGTTAAGGTTCGATAAGAGACCTCCAGTAGAGAAGGCTAATTATATGATCAATATCAAGATGCGGGCCCAGTATCCTCACTTGTTTCAACGTTCAGGTATATCCTAACCCTTTAATTTAACAGACGAACGTTCTTTTAGTAGTGGATATTATAATGACCCAACAGGTTATTATCTGTATTTCTACATACCATTTAGAGCTTTCATATAGTTGCCTCAAGTCATTAATGACTTTCTAGAGCTAACAGTTTAATTATGGTGCAATTCTTTTGGTTCTTAAAGCCAATTCCTTATTAAGAGTCTTTGCTAGTAAGAATTGGCTACAAGCAAAAAATTTAGTTGTACGACCTCATATGCTAATTCTAATAGTCGCAACAGCTTTAGAATATCAATTTTAGGCTAAAGAGACCGTTGGTTTGAGTCCCAAGGCTTTTAGACTCATTTCGGGCTATAGGCCAAAAATTGATTAAAATAACCCGTAGATATGGGGCCAACGTTTTGCTGAAAGGACCACAGATGGAAATTTTGAATGCTACATTGTGTACAGAAATTCGAATTTGATAAGGTAGCATAATTTATGTAATAACCCAGGTTTTTGGCCTCTGAAATTTCTTGATTTTTCCACTACTATCTGGAGTACGACCAAGGTAATGAGTCATAGTCACTCTATACGTGTAGTATAGTGACACTCATAGTCTAACCAGTAAGGTTGTCCAGTGTTTCTATTAGGGTCATGATACAGTCCTCTCTTGTCGTAAGGTCTGGTCATGAGTCGTAGGGTGTGACTCGTGACCATAATAGTAAAGGGTCAGGGTTTGGGGCCTTAGGCTACGTGTCCTGGTAACTACTCGAGACTAGTGACCATGAGTCGTTACCTTGCCTATAGTGACTAGGCACTCTATTTTCTACCATTTTATTAAGTAAATTGTGGTCTTTTCCTCTTTTCTCACAATTTCCATGATGTAAAACCCTTCCTTTGGCCCTATTTCCATAAGTTAACAAACATAAACATTACTCTCTTCTCTCTAAATTCAAAAATCAAGAACAACCTAGGGTTTTTAAGGATTAAGCACCTAGGATTCAAATTGTGGTTTCTCTTCCAAATTCCTTATTATTTCAAGCATGTATCTCTTCCCTAAATTAATTTTGTACACAAGCATATGTTTAAATATTATCCATGTGGTTTAATTATTGGGTTTTGAATATGGGTTGAGGGATTTTTAATGGTTATTACATGAACTATTTTCCTGTGTTTTAATTATGATAGTCATGCTTTCAATTATAATTTTCGGATTGGATAACTGCATGGGTGTGGGAATTGGAAAAGAAACATGGGTTTCACCAAATTTTATGGTTTAATAGTTTAGAATTGGCTTTAACGTCAACCCAACTTTTGAAATTGGTTTTGAAATATGGATACATACATAATCTACTTCACTTTCAAAACTTTACATTTCATAAAAGGTTGATGGAATGAAATTTGGATTTAAAAGACTGTGGTGGCCATGGATTGATTTTAAATTTGAAATTTTAGAGTTGATTTGGCTAATTGGTTTTGGAGTGGCATAATGGAATTGGTTTACAAGCTTAACTTTATTTGGTATGACGGTATAAACAATAAATGCCTAATTAAAAGACTCTATGGTTAATGGAAATGAATGTGTTAGTGGTTTTAATTTGGGCTTAAATAGAGTTGTGTAGCTCACCGTGGAAGGTAGAGGTCCCAAAGGGACCAATACTGGAAACCATGTTTGTCAGCGTGGGGTTCTTGTGACCATGTTCATAGTTCACACTTTATATATATTTCTGAATGGCTGGGGTCGTGGATTCCCTAGCCTTTCCTCGGATTTTCCTAGTTTATGCGGCTACACGCACTAGGGCCCTTTTAGCGGGGGAAACTGAACTCATATAGCCCAAGGGTGCCCTTTGGACGGCTAGAGCTACACAATCAAAGTTAATGGTTTTAAATGTCATGCTTAAACCCGGTACCCTATCCTGACATCTTATATATGTATGTAAACATGTATGTGGAGTTTTGGTTTTTTTATTATGGCATTATTTTATCCCTTTCATAAGTTACATGCTAGTGCTCAGCCCACTAACCATCCCTGGACGTTGCATCATTTCATTATGTAGGGTCCTAGGGGTTTTTCTATTACAATGTGCAGTATTAAATGATCTTGTTCGTCCATTAGTCAGCTTGAAGTGGTTGGCCTTCTTCTTTCGGAAGGCCTATTACTTCTTGGTTTCATTAGGTTGTCTTAGATTATCACTTTTGGATTCATTTTTTATCTATAGTCGGGGGTATTTCTCGACCTAGGTTGATGTTCAGTCTTGTTATATGCTTTTGTGAATAAAGTGTGGGTAGTTACTATTTTTTGACTCTTAGTTCATATTGAGTTATCTATCTATCTTTCAGATTATGTATGGGTTGCTTCTGCTAATATATTTATTATGCTTAGGTGACTAGGTAAAGGGGTGGTCTTTGGCCCTCGGTAGGGTTGAGATAGCTATCGCAACGAAGCTTGGGGTCAATCCATGTCAAGCTATGTATCATAGCACGGTCCTAGGTCAATGGTTTTCCACAAAGTCATGTCGAGTAGAGTCCTTTTATGGGTGTGCAGTGTGCCACACTTATAAGAATGAGGCTACAAGGCAGTTAGGAATGTTTCCCTTTTCTTGTGTTCTATTTTGGGCTATAGAGTCTAGTATCACGAACTTCTCTAACTCCTGGCTTCCTCACATTTTAGATCATGCCTTCTTAAGGATTTGATGTTTGTAGAAAATCTACTGAGAACTCTATTCCACCTTAGGAGAAGTGGAGGGGACACTCCCTGCTTATGGAGTACAGACTCGGTCTAGGGTCTCTGCTCCTAATAGTGCTTCCCCATATGGAGTTCCACTGGTCTCTACTAGTCCTTCTTGGCTTCTCGGGCTACTGATACTAATGATCAACCGATTTAGGTGGATATCTCTGAAGCAGAGTTCCATTAGTCCATTCATTTTCTTACTCAATTGGTGATATCTCAGTGTCATCAGTTGGATTGTATTATTTTTATTACTCCTTCGTTTGAGGTTACTCGGGTTGGCCAGTTCATGAGTTGAATCCCCTAATCTTTATAGTCTCTAAGGTTAAGGATGATCCTCAAGGATTTATGGATGAGATGGAGAATATTTTTAGGGTTATACATACCGCTGGTTCTGCATGCTACTAATGTTGAGGGTGTAGAGTTTGTTGCATATAAGCTGAAAGATATAGCTTATCAATTGCATAAGGAGTGGGAGAAATTGTGGGGTGATGATACTAAGTCAGCCAGGTGGGATGAGTTCTCATGGGCCTTTCTTGACCATTTCTTTCCTCAGGAGCTGAGGAAAGCTAAGGCCGACAAGTTTTAAAATTTGAAGTAGGGCAAGATAAGTATGAAGGAGTATGCCCTAAAATTTCAGTAGTTGTCTCATTATGCTCTAGAATTTGTATCTATCCAGAGATCTAAGATAAGGAAGTATACTTCAGAGTTGTCTCATCACTTGGTATTGGAGTGTAAGGCTGTAATGTCGAATAATGACATGGATATCTGTAATACCCCACATGTTTCTAAGATAGGAAGTGAATAAGTTTTCCTACATATGAAATCTCCTATCCTGTGATTCATACTTGAGTACATGACTTACAATGAATATCCTAGTGATAGGATAGCTTATTATGCATTAAGTATGTTCATATGAGTCATTTAAGGTAATAAAAGCTAAGAGGTTTTGAATCCATCAAGTTTTAGTGTTTGATTTTGCAAGGGTCATCTTTAAATGAGTATAACTCGATGTTAATGTGGTATTTTGGCTGATTTAGACCCACCAAGTTGTAGAGAATCGAATTTTCGTTCCAACGATACCAATTTTGCCTTAATCCAATACCTGAGCAAAAAGTTATGCCCATTTTCGTGAGAGACAGTAAGGATAGGCGATTGGTTAGGCACCGCCCAACCAAACACAGGCGATTGTTTAGGCGCCACCCAACCTAACTTAGGCAATCATTTGGGTGCCGCCTAAGTCAGTTCCAGGTGCCAAAAACACTCCGTTTTGAGTTATTTTAAGGGTAATTAAGTCTTATAACACTCCTTACACGTCCCTAAACTTAACCCTACGAAATATATAGATTCTAAACATATTACAACCCTATTATCATCTCAAAGCTCATCATCCAAGAGAACTAAAAGAGAAAAACAACTAGGGTTGCGTAACTAAGCTTGAAAATCCGATTTCAAGGAAATTCCTCCATCAATCATCAAGAATCTTCCTTCTAAGGTATGCATGAGTTGATTTATGGACTCCTTTCGTCCATGAAGCTCAAGAGCCATCTTCTAAATTTTGTATTATGATGTTTATGTTGTTGGTGCTTGATGTTCATGTGGTTGGAGTTTGATGATGCCTAAGATGGGATCTTTGTATGTTTATTGTGAGGATATGGTGGTATTTAACGTATAAATATGTGAAATTGGTGGTTGAATATTTGTAATCTTGATGAATCCACCTATGCCTAAGATGTGCATGTAAGGTGTTTGTGAAAATACCTAAGGGAATAGAAATCATGCTTTTATGACATAATAAGTCCTAAATGACTATTCCATGTTCTAAGTTTATGTTCAACGTGATCCCCATGCTATTGTCTTGAATTGAAGAAGTTGTACGAGATGCTCATGATATTGTTGTGATATGGAATAACCATGTTATTAAAGCCATGCAAGTATATACATGTTGTGTCCATTCCCGATCATGTGATAGTTTGTTGAGAATCATTCTTATTATGAAAGCCTTACTTATGATATTGTGAATTGTGGACTCAAATCTTGTGATCAAGTCATGTCATGTGTGTCAATTTCCTCCTATCGAGTCCTGGGGGTACTTGTACCCAAAAACTATAGCTGTGTGCCTAGAGCCATGTTTGTTTCACGATATCCGAACTCAAGCTATGATTCCATAGACTTCAGTCAGTCATGTGACTTAGGAAAACCTCATGATCTTATTCAGTTGTCAGATATCAGTAAGATTCGGCCAGTCAACAGAATTTAGTAAGATTAAGTCATGCACAGTCAGTTATTCATGTCCAGTCCCTCCAGATGGGAGTAAAGGTTAGCACCGAGTGAACCCAAGGATGGGAACTCACCCGCCAGTTCAGGGTGTGATTCTTAGTAGTCATCCTTATGTTCCAGAACTACGTAGCCAGCATAGGTTGAGACATCTTAACCCGTCATATTAGGGTTGATGAGGTGGCTTAACCCGTCAGTTTAGGGTTCCCACCGTTCCCATTAAGTACCCACCAAATAAGGGTAACTTACAGGATGTCCTTACCCGTGGCAAGGTATGGACACCCCTCCAGTCGGGGCAGAGATTGGACCCCATCTTAGCCATAATGGCATACATGGGGCATGTCAGTTAAACACTACTTCCCACAGTTTCAGTATCAGTCTCAATAAAAGAACTCAGGGCATTCTTTAGATTTCAGTATATACATGACTGTCAGATACAGTCGTCCATGTTATCAGTTTGAGTTTCAGTCATGACAGTTATCAGTAAACCATGTATTAGCTTACAGGTCATGCTATCACGTATTCATGGTCCCAGTTTCTATATATGTGTGTTTGCACTCCCATGTTAATATTGGTCAGTCAGTGTTGTTCATGCGTGAAACCCTTTATGTTTAGCCTACCTTTATCGTATACTCAGTACTCTAGTTGTACTGACGCATTTGCACTATGGTGCTTTCTTTTCATGTTACAACATAGGTTTCGAGACACGATCCCTAGCCCAGCAGTAGTGGTTGCATTCCAGTCGCAGAGACACAGTGAGTCCTCATTGATTTGAGGACAATATGATTTGATACATTTATTTATTTCTTCATTTCAATTTTATGGAGTTAGTTGGAGACATTTTCCTTCAACTCCTTATTCAGATAGTTTAGAGGCTTTCAGATTTACGTTCAAACTTAGCTTTCATATTGAGTTGTTTTGGGTATTTTAACCCACATGATTTTATTTAGTTGAACCTTATGGACTGATAGTTCTATGTAATCCGCATTATTATATCATGATTTGCAGTATACAGGTATAGATATCAGTCATGGATTAGCTTGTGGTCCGTCGGGGTCATGAGCACCGTGTAGCTTTCCGGTTCAGCGAATTGGGGTGTTACAAACTTGGTATCAGAGCCTACGGTTCAATAGAGTCCTAGGATGTCTGGAAGCCGCATTTAGTAGAGTCTTGTACATGGGTGTGTTGCGCGCCACATTTATGTTCGGGAGGCTATAAGATGTTTTAGGAAAAGTCCCCTTTCTTCATTATTCATGTCATGCTAGTGATCATAATCACAAGTTAAACTCTTAGTCTAATCCATTCTTCTCTTATTCCAAACCATGGCCCCAAAGAGAAGAAACCAGCCAGCTCCTCAACCCGAAGATCCTTTGGGCGAACATGTTTCCCATGCGGAGTTTAGAGCCACATTTACCATACTTGCTCAGTCCATGGCTGCACAGAATGAACGGCCACCAGTTATTCCAGCCAATCCAGTGGCCAATCCCAAAGCAGCTAGGGTTTGGGACTTCACCCGGATGAACCCTCCATCTTTCTATGGGTCTAAGTCTGATGAGGACCCTCAGGAGTTCATTGACCAAATCCAGAAGGTCATTGACATCATGGGTGTTACTTCTATTAAGAGTGCTGAGTTAGCCGCCTACCAGTTACAGGATGTTGCACATGATTAGTAAAAACAATGGAAGTCTGAGAGGTTAGATGATACAGGCCCTATCGAGTGGGAGAAATTTGTCACGGCCTTCTTAGACAGATTCTTTCCCCAAGAGCTGAGAGAAGCCAAAGTTCTTAAGTTCATCAACCTCAGGCAGGGGAATATGACGGTTAAGGAGTATTCTCTTAGATTTACTCAGCTAGCCAAGTATGCTCCTCATGTGGTTGCAGACAATAGAGCTAAGATGAGCAAGTTTGTTCAGGGTTCAACTTGTTTCCAACCTTCGGGCAAGGAAAATAATTTCTAAAGGGTGTGTGTATCCTCTCATGCATGTTAAAGATTCCAGTTCTGAATCTCCCAGCCTCGAAATAGTCCCTATTATTAATGAATACTCAGATGTCTTTCCCGAAGATCTTCCTGGCATTCCTCCCAAAAGGGAAATAGACTTCGGCATAGACCTTCTTTCGGATACTCAACCTATTTATATTCCACCATACAGAGTGGCACTAGTAGAACTCAAGGAACTGAAAGATCAATTGAAGGATCTCTTAGATAAGGGATTCATCAAACCCAGCATTTCCCCATGGGGTGCGCCAGTATTATTCATGCGCAAGAAAGACGGTTCTCTCAGGATGTGAATTTATTACCGTCAACTCAACAAGGTCATGGTCAACAATAGATATCCTCTTCCCAAGATTGATGATCTATTCGACCAACTTCAGGGTACCAGTTACTTCTCCAAGATAGACCTTAGATCAGGCTATCATCAGCTTAGAGTTAGAGAATGTGACATTTCGAAGATAACTTTCCATACTCGGTATGGTCACTTTGAATTTTTAGTCATGTCATTTGGTCTTACCAATGCCCCTGAAGATTTTATGGATTTGATGAACCGTGTGTTCAAGCAGTACTTGGACATGTTTGTCATAGTCTTTATAGATGATATTCTGATCTATTCTTTTATAGAGCGTGATCATGTAGACCATCTCAGGATTGTTCTTCAAACTCTCAGGGATCACCAGTTATTCGCTAAGTTCAGTAAGTGTAAGTTTTAGCTAAGATCAGTAGCATTCCTTGGCCATATTGTTTTCGGTGATGACATTAGAGTAGATCCTCAAAAAACCAAGGCAGTAAGACACTAGCCCAGACCCGTATCTCCATTAGATATTAGGAGTTTCTTGGGTTTGGCTGGCTATTACAGATGGTTTGTTGAGGGATTTTCTTCTATTGCATCTCCCATGTCCAGATTGACTCAGAAAAAGATTAAGTTTCAGTGGTTAGATTCATACGAGAAGAGCTTTCAAGAGTTGAAGACTCGACTCACCTCAACTCTAGTTCTAGCTATTCCAAATAGTTCAGACAGTTTTGTAGTCTATTATGATACATCCAGAGTAGGTTTAGGTTATGTCCTCATGCAGCATGGTAAGGTCATAGCCTACGCCTCCAGACAGTTAAGCCACATAAGAAGAATTATCCTACTCATGATCTTGAGTTAGCAGCGATAGTTTTTGCCTTGAAAATTTGGAGGCATTATGTCTTCACAGACCATAAAAGCCTCTAGTATGCCTATTCCCAGAAAGATGTCAATCTTTGCTAGAGAAAGTGGTTAGAGCTCTTGAAGGATTACGATATGAGTGTTCTTTATCATCCGGTCAAGGCCAATGTTGTGGCCGACGCTCTCAGTCGACTGTCCATGGGTAGTATTTCTCACATTGAAGATAGTAAGAAAAAGATGGCTCAGGAGATCCATCAGCTTGCCAGACTAGGCGTTCGCTTAGTCGATTTTTCAGAGGGTGGTGTATTTGTTCTTAGTAGTTTAGAGTCATCTCTAGTTTCCGAGGTGAAAGAGAAATAAGACAGGGATCCTAGCCTTGTCAAGCTCAAAGAGTCAGTTCAGATTCAGAAAGTCAAGGTTTTCTCCCAAGGGGGAGATAAAGTTCTTCGTTGTCAGAGTCGTCTATGTGTTCCAGGTGTAGATGAATTGAGGCAGCGAATTCTTGCAGAATTGCATGGTCCGTGATACTCTATTCATCCAGGGGCCACTAAGATGTACCGTGATATGCGGGAGATCTATTGGTGGAGTAGGATGAAGAGAGATATTGTAGAGTTTGTGGCTAAGTGCTTTACATGTCAGCAGGTTAAGATAGAGCATCAGAAACCTGGTGGTTCCATGCAAGAGTTCACTATTCCTACTTGGAAGTGGGTAGAAGTTAACATGGACTTCGTGATGGGTTTTCCTAGAACTCGTCATCAGCATGATTCAGTCTGGGTCATTATAGATAGAATGACCAAGTCAGCTCATTTCCTTCCTGTTCGTACTTCTTATTTCATCGAGGATTATGCCAAACTCTATATTAGGGATTTTGTCAGGTTACACGGTGTTTCACTATCTATCATCTCAGACAGAGGTACCCAGTTCACTTCTCACTTTTGGAAAGCATTCCAAAAGGGTCTCAGTACCCAATTCCATCTCAGCATAGCATTTCATCTTCAAATAGATGGTCAAGCATAGAGGACCATTCAGACTCTTAAATATATGCTAAGGGCATGTGCAATTGACTTCAAGGGAAGTTGAGACGACCACTTTCCTTTGATTGAGTTTGCATACAAAAATAACTATCATTCTAGTATTTAGATGGCTCTATTCAAAGCTCTCTATGGTAGGAGGTGTAGATCTCCGATTATTTGGTTCGAAGTTAGTGAGGCCTCAATCATAGGTCCTGACTTAGTATTCGATGCCTTAGAGAAAGTTTGGTTGATCAGAGAGAGACTCTAGGCTGCTCAGAGCCGATAGAAGTCCTATGTAGATACTCGTAGAAAGGATCTTGAGTTCGAGGTCAATGACTATGTATATCTTAAGATCTCTCCCATAAAGGGAGTAAAAAGGTTTGGCAAGAAAGGGAAACTCAGTCCCCGGTATGTCGGTCCCTTCAGAATTCTTTGTCGTTTCGGCAAGGTAGCTTATGAGCTTGAGTTTCCTTCAGATCTAGCCTCAGTCCATCCAGTCTTTCATGTCTCTTTGCTAAAGAAGTGCATAGGTGACCCAATAGTTGTTGTCCCTATTCAGAGCATCGACATTCAGAACAGCCTCTCTTATGAAGAGATTCCAGTCGAAATCTTAGATTATCAGACTCGTAGATTGAGGAACAAAGAAGTCCCTCTAGTTAAGGTTCTTTGCCGAAATCAGTCTCATGAGGAAGCTACTTGGGAAGTAGAAGCAGATATTTATATCAATTATCCTCACCTCTTCCCCACCAATTCAGATCAAGCTCAAGGAAACAGTTCTCCTTAATCTTATTTCGTTTCACGTTCATATTTCCAGTATAGACTTGGTACCTATTAACCATTTCATACTCAGTCATGTATTCATGTGTCAGTTGTTCGTGCATCAGAAATACACGAGTTTAGTATGTTTAGCATGTCAGTCATGAGATCAAGTTTTAGTTCTTCATGTTAAGTTCAGGTTCTATTGTCTTGTATCCCTTCTTAGTAAATTCTCATTCTAGGACGAATGTTCCCAAGGGGGAGATATTGTAATACCCCGCATGTTTCTAAGCTAGGAAGTGAATAAGTATTCCCACATATAAAATCTCCTATCCTGTGATTAATACTTCAGTACATGACTTAAAATGAATATCCTAGTGATGGGATAGCTTATTATGCATTAAGCATGTTCATATGAGTCACTTAAGGTAATAAAAGCTAAGAGTTTTTGAATCCATCAAGTTTTAGTGTTCGAGTTTGCAAGGGTCATCTTTGAATGAGTATAACTCAATCTTAATTTGGTATTTTAGCTGATTTAGACCCACCAAATTGTAGAGAATCAAATTATCTTTCCAACGATACCAATTTCGCCTTAATCCAATGCCCGAGTGAAAAGTTATGCCAATTTTAGTGAGAGACAGTAAGGATAGGCGATTGGTTAGGCGCCGCCCAACCAAACATAGGAGATTGGTTAGGCGCCGCCCAACCTAGCTTAGGCAATCACTTGGGCGCCGCCTAAGTCAGTTCCAGGTGCCAAAAACACTCTGTTTTGAGTTATTTTAAGGGTAATTAAGTCTTTTAACACTCCTTACACGTCCCTAAACTTAACCCAATGAAATATATAGCTTCTAAACATATTACAACCGTATTATCATCTCAAAGCTCATCATCCAAGAGCACTAAAAGAGAAAAACAACTAGGGTTGCATAACTAAGCTTGAAGATCCGATTTCAAGGAAATTCCTCCGTCAATCATCAAGAATCTTCCTTCTAAGGTATGCGTGAGTTGATTTATGGACTCCTTTCATCTATGAAGCTCAAGATCCATCTTCTAAATTTTGTATTATGATGTTTATGTTGTTGGTGCTTGATGTTCATGTGGTTGGAGTTTGATGATGCCTAATATGGGATCTTTATATGTTTATTGTGAGGATATGGTGGTATTTAATGTATAAATATGTGAAATGGTGGTTGAATATTTGTAAGCTTGATGAATCCACCTATGCCTAAGATGTGCATGTAAGGTGTTTGTGAAAATACCTAAGGGAATAGAAATCATGCTTTTATGACATAATAAGTCCTAAATGACTATTCCATGTTCTAAGTTTATGTTCAACGTGATCCCCATGCTATTGTCTTGAATTAAAGAAGTTGTACGAGATACTCATGATATTGTTGCGATATGGAATGACCATGTTATTGAAGCCATGCAAGTATATACATGTTGTGTGCATTCCCGATCATGTGATTGTTTGTTGAGAATCATTCGTATTATGAAAGCCTTACTTATGATATTGTGAATTATGGACTCAAATCTTGTTATCAAGTCTGTCACGTGTGTCAGTTTCCTCCTATCGAGTCCTGGGGATACTTGTACCCAAAAACTATAGTTGTGTGCCTAGAGCCATGTAATGATTCATGATATCCGAACTCAAGCTATGATTCCATTGACTTCAGTCAGTCATGTGACTTAGGAAAACCTCATGATCTTAGTCAGTTGTCAGATATCAGTAAGATTCTGCCAGTCAATGAAATTCAGTAAGATTAAGTCATGCACAGTCAGTTATTCATGTCCAGTCCCTCCAGATGGGAGTAGAGGTTAGCATCGAGTGAACCCAAGGATGGGAACTCACCCGCCAATTCAGGTGTGATTCTTAGTAGTCATCCTTGTGTTCCAGAACTACGTAGCCAGCGTAGGTTGAGACATCTTAACCCGTCAGATTAGGGTTGATGAGATGGCTTAACCCATCAGTTTAGGGTTTCCACCGTTCTCATTGAGTACCCGCCAAATAAGGGTCACTCACAGGCTGTCATTACCTGTGGCACGGTATTGACACCCCTCCAGTCAGGGCAGCGATTGGACCCCAGCTTAGCCATAACGGCATACATTGGGCATGTCGGTTAAACACTACTTCCCATAGTTTTAGTATCAGTCTCAGTAAAAGAACTCAGGGCGTTCTTCAAATTTCAGTATATAAAGGACTGTCAGATACCGTCATCCATGTAATCAGTTTCAGTATCAGTCATGATAAGTTATCAGTAAACCATTTATTAGCTTGCAGGTCATGCTATCACGTTTTCACGGTCCCAGTTTCTATATATGTGTGTTTGCGCTCCCACGTTCATATTAGTCAGTCAGTGTTGTTCATGCGTGAAACCCTTTATGTTCAGCCTACCTTCCTCGTATACTCAGTACTCCAGTTGTACGAGCTCCATTCCAGCAGTAGCGGTAGCATTCCAGTCGCAGAGACATAGTAAGTCCTCATTGATTCGAGAAAAATATGATTTGATACATTTATTTATTTCTTTAGTTCAATTTTACAGATTTAGTTGGAGACATGTTCCTTCAACTCCTTATTCAGATAGTTTAGAGGCTTTTAGATTTATGTTCAGACTTAGCTTTTAGATTGAGTTGTTTTGGGTATTTTCACCCACACGATTTTATTCAGTTGAACCTTATGGCCTTACAGTTCTATGTATTCCGTATTATTATATCATGATTGGCAGTATACAGGTACAGATATCAGTCATGGGTTAGCTTGTGGTCCTTCGGGGTTGTGAGCACCTTGTAGTATTCCAGTTCAGCGAATTGGGGTGTTACAATATCTCTAGGCTTATGATTTATATGCAGCAAGTGGAATATGAAAAAAAGAGATAGGCAGATATGGTAGAGAAGTAGAATAAGAAGTTTAGGTGTTCAGAGCTGGGTGCAAGACAGCAAAATAGTTTGAGAGATGGGAGATAGTGAACCAAGAATAAGACTTGGGGAAATTTTTGTTCATATTCTTTGTCTAGTCCCCCTTATCCTAAGTCGGTAGGTGATTATTATTTAAGGCTAGCAGTGGTCCTAAGGCATAGGGTGCCCAGTCTTAGGCTAGTGGAGCTCAGTTAACCACACCATATCCTCTTTGTAGATTTTATGGATAGATTCATCGTGGTTATTGTGATAAAGGAAATTAAGGCTAACCTGGACAAATG